>NC_061496.1:5361263-5403763 GCF_022539355.2 Hippoglossus stenolepis
CATCCACTTTGCTTGCATGAATTTGATTGGCCTCTCCTGGTGATGTCATCTTATTTTGCAGCACTACTTGAGCCAGCTTTAATTTTCTTTGGCATATTTTTGGAGCCCTCTGTTTTGCCCCCCCCTATCTGCATCTGCAGAGTGACCTAATTAAAATGAATGAGGTTTGTGTTTTTTCCAGCCAATCTAAGCACAGCCTCAGGTGTAGGTTACTGGCAGGACACTGTCTATGTATCCAGTAAATATTTGTGTAATGTGGCAAATTTCATTATGTGCACGAGACCTTCTGCTTAAAAGAGCCCATTAAGATGTCCAATGTTAATCAAGGTGTCTAAACTGAATGGTATAAAAAACACTGATAAAGCACACACCACTGGTTGCTGTAGTTTGGTGGTGAAGGTGAATATATTTTAGGCAGTGTTATAATAGCTTCTACCAAGGTCAGGTCACAGCGGCAGCAGACGAAGCAAAGTGTTCCAGACGTCCCCCCAGTGGATTCTGGGTCAACCCCCAGGGTCTCGTCTCGAGTTGAACATACCCAGAAAACTCCCAGTGGGAGGCGCCCAGGAGTCATCGTGACAAGACGTCCCAGCAACCTCAACAGGCTCCTTTCCACAGGAAGGATGCTCAACTCTGAGCTCTCTGCGGATGTCTGAACTCCTCACAAACCTATTTTGGGCGCTCGTATCGGCAAACTGATTTGTTATGTCACGACCCAAAGTTCACGACCACAAGTGAGGGTCAAAGCATTGAACGACTGGTAAATCAAAAGCTTTAACACACTGCTCAGCTCCCTCTTCACCACAAACAATGAGACTATAAAAGTTTTTATATTAACCACATTACTTTACATGAGATTTGTTTGTCAAATAAATCCTATAAGTCAGTAAATTTGGCACCAACTTGGTCACAGTTTATCATTTATTAGGTTCTTAATTAAATATCTGGCCAAACATTTAAAACTCTATAATAGGCAAATGTAAAACACACTGTGACAGGTAATAATAACTGCAGTATTTGTTTGGGAAAAATTACACCTAACTTCTCATAAAATCAATTGTTTGATATGAAATGTCACAAAAAAATCCCAAAAATTCAAGGTTAAGTGTCTAAATTCATAACAGCAGCACACAACTAAAGCTCAAGTACTTATGCAAATAGAGCTTAACCTTAACCAACCTAGAGAAGAGGAAGAAGCTAATGCTAACAGTGCAGTGGGAAGAGGAGGGTGCCCCTCTTTCTTCACCCCCCCCCATAGCACCTCCACTTGAAACATGTTCCCACGGCTATTGATAAGTTCAATGGACTCCAACGGCTTTAGAGGAGATAAAGGGCAGAGCAGGTGAAACAAGTCACAGCACCCTCTCCAACCAGGGCTCCTGACGGTGACAGCTGCACCATCTGGACCATGACACACACAGCACTCTCTCTCTGCGGTAGTCTGAGTCTTCTCACCTCGACTGGAAAATAAACAACTCAGCATGAGAGGGACGACGGAGAGAGCGAAACAATATGTGAGACAGAAGCAAGCCATGGTCCACCGATGGGGAAAAGGAGAAAGGCTGATACTAAATGTGTCTAAAGCAATAGGTTTACTGATTAAGTCATAAATCCACAACCGAAGACTCTGCCTCAAGATACATGTGAAGCTGGTGATGAGAAATTATTTATAGAAGGTCTAAGAGAAGGCAGAGATATGAGCCTGGAGGAGTTCGGTCCTGAAGTTGATGCAGGTGGACAAGTCAGATAAATAATGTAAACACACGAAAGGTTATTCTGAGCACAGCAGGGACTCACTTCTTATATAAAAAAAAAAAACCACACAAATTAACACATGCAAAGTTGAATAATTGATAGATTGACCATATTGAAAAACTTTGAATCTTTCGGAGTAATTAATAGTGTTTGTTTTCATACAGGAGAAAAAAGATGGAGGGAACAATGTGTTGTTTTTATCCATCTCAATCCCTCAGGATGTTTAGTAATATTTCTTGGTGTGCTGATCCATTTCACTGATGATGACTGGCTTGCAATCGAAACTCCTCTGAGTCCTCTTCAAACTTAAAGAGTAGTACCATGTATATTATAATAAAAAACTATATTTATATAGCATCATTCAAAACACAGTTATACAAGGTGCTTTCCAAATTAAAACTTAAAAATTGAAGGCAAACAATAGGGAAACTATCAGCATTAGAGCCCAAATACAGTAAAAACCCAACGTAAAACATTATAAAATGATAAAAGAGTTGGTTAAACCAGAATTAGATTAAAAGTAAATTAAGACCCCCAGTCAAAAAGGGAGATCTAAAAGAGGATGACGGTTGTGCCAGACTGATCCTCCTCAGGGAGGTTGTTCCAGAGACTGGGGGCTCTAACAAAAAAAGCCCGGCCATCTTTGGTCCTCAGCTGGGACTGTGGAACGGCCTTGGATCTGGACCTCAGGTTATGACCGAGCACGTGACCAAAGATCTGAAATGTACTCAGGTGCATATCAAGAATGGTCCTTAAAATAAAAAATCAGGACAGGACAGGATAAGACGTTACTTCTATGGAAGTGAGCTTTGGGTCAGGTGCCATTCTTCAAATAGTCCTGGCTCGTGTGAGGTTAGCTGTCCTGAGACCAGCGATACAGCGTGTCCCCTTGTGTTTGGCAAGGAACAGATGGAGATCCTGCTGATGTGTGTGCTTGCACTTCTACACACACACACACCCACACCCACGCACACAGTCGCAGGCGTTCTGGCTCATAAAACATAATGTGCAAAGATAGCATCCACTGCCACGTTTGTCAACAACACACCCATTTACCAAAATATAGTAAAATAGAAACAATGAAGGGAAATAAGAGATACAATTAGAAAGACAGATGCGAAGGAAGAGAAAGAAAGGAATGAAGGAGGAATAAATGTGGAGCGAGAGAGAGGATGCAACCTCATGAGCCTAGCAGGCATGCACTACATGTTAACATTAGTAGGTCAGCCAGCACAGAAATAACTACGCTGTGTGTGTGTGTGTGATAACCTCACACACTCCCCTCCCAGCCAATCACGGCGGATTCTCCTCTCTACACACCAGCCAATCAGAAAATACTCCATACATCAACATTTCAAACGTGGTCACGTGATCAGCGTTTAACCAGCTGCGTGTTCAGCTTCCACACGAGTGAATCTCCCTCTGAACAGATCTCGTACTCGCTGCAGAACGCTGCACAAGGATGAAACCTCACAACTGCAGGCAACAGCAGAAATGTTATTTACTATATTTAACTATTATTAAAATATTGTTTTAATAATTAAGTGCAAGAAACATTTCATGATAAACGACAACTGGAAGTAACAAGTCTCTGCAGAATCATCATTTGAGCAGCCAACATGTTGGTGTGTTTCTCATACAGACAGTGCCCCTATGTGGTAAAACGCAGACACAGCACCATCTGAACAGTTTTCTCCAGCTAATGATCTCATCTCGAACATGTTTTATAAATGATAAACTCATGTTTTATTTGTTTTAATCTTTTTTGTTGACACAGAGGAAAGTATAAGGTCTTTAAACAGAACTTAACTAAAGTAACAGACAGAAAACTATCAGCTCATATCATGGAATCACTCCAACACATATTCTCTGGATCTGGATATAGACACAGGATTTAAATAGGCTTTAAATATATACATTTTAATGATTTTATTTATGTTTGTTAAAAACATGTATTTCTTGATTAATTATTGAAAAACTGAATGGCACTAAGTAGAGCACATACAGTGGAGGTCCCCTAAATTCAATCAAGCTGCACCAAATGTCACACACTCATACATATCAGTTCCTTGCAGGATTTGTGAAATATTTGTGAAAATGCCAGAAAACGTTCAAAACTTTATAGAAAATGATAAAGTGATCTGCGCCAATATGAAATGGGTTCTTCTCGGAGCCAAATCGTATCCTTCCACTAGGTTTTGTGGTAATCGATCCAGTAGTTTTTGCATAATCTTGCTTACAATCAAAACAAAAAACAATTGAAAACATAAACCCCCTGGAGGAGGTAAATATGCAAATTTATACCATGTATATCATGGTAATAATCCAACATATTCCGTGGATCTGAATATAAAAGCTTTAAAGATATAAATAACATACTTGGACTATAAACGTTAATTATTAATCACTGACCTCATATATTTAGTTGAGGATTTATTGCCTAACTGTCGGCAACCACTTGAAAGCACTTTAAGGAAACTGCTCTGCCACCGCCAGTCACAACAAATCATCCCTTATACCACAACTGTTGCATGTAGAACACTGGTGGGAGCTCGACAGACCAGTACAGAGGGCCGGAGGGATATATTTTCAATCTCTTTGATTCTCAATCAACAAATGGACCCGAGCTTCACTCTGAACTTTGCTGACACAGTGAAGGGTCAGGGGGTCACGAAGCTCAAATAACTCTCTAAGCTGTTTTATTTCCCCCGATTGGAAAATCAATGATAGGACTAAACTGAACTGAAATAAACTCAGACGATTGCCTCATTTGAGTGTGTGTGTGTATGTGTGTGTGTGTGTAGGTTGGCATCTGAGTGTGTGTGTGTGTGTGTCTGTGTGTGTGTGTGTGTGTGTGTGTGTGTGTGTGTGTGTGTGTGTGTGTGTGTGTGTGTGTGTGTGTGTGTGTGTGTGTGTGTGTGTGTGTAGCTCCAAAGAGATTAGTATTCTGCTTAATGAGATTAGCTCTCTGGCTGAACTCAGGCATGACATGGGCTGAACAATGAACATGTTAATAGTAGCCTGCTTGCCGGAGTAGCCTGAGCGTCGTAGCAGACTATTGGAAAAACAAATGTTGGTAAAGAGAATACATGTGCTAATAATAACTGTGATGTTCTCAGACACAACCTTCACTGACAAACTGTTGTTCTTCTTCATAAAGCTCTTGGCTCCAGCGGAGTGTTGGCTCCCCGCTTACATCCTTTATACAGCTCTGTGATTTACTTTACCACTGTTCAGTCTTTGAATCTACAAAGCTGAACTGTGTGACCTGCCAGGTCGGGCTGATCGAAGCTTAAGTCTGGAGCCTTGGTAGCTAAATGTGAGCTGGCTCGGACCCATGTGGGGTATTGCTTCCTGATTTGGAAAGATTTGGGGCGTGGAGACAGTTCCAGTAATCAGCATTAAACTATGTCTGGTTCTGTTTCAATTAGTCATGGTTTTATTCCCTTTCCACATTGATACTGGACAGTAGCACACATCTGTAGTGTGATATTAGATTGTGATCATTTCCAAAGTGACTAGAATGCATAGCTCCGCCCAGTCCCATCAAATCCAATCAAGCTCCAGCAAATCTCACACACTCATCGATATCAGTTCCATGAATGTGTCTGATTTTGTATAAAGACACATGAACAAATTTTGACATACGCCCTCTCGCAATGTGAAAGAAAGTGATAATCCCCCCCGTGAGCAGGCAGCTATCATTAAGGTCAAAACCTCTGGCCCTGGACTACCTCGTCTAATTACTCAGCTCCTCTTAAGCCGCAGCCAGGATCTGTGATTCCTCTGACAGGCTTCTGTGGAACTATGTAAGGACCAGGGACTGTGGGTTTCTGAGGTGCCGCAGAAGGAAGTGACCAACCACCAAAACAAGGCCAAGCGTATAAAGTTTTTACACATCGGTAATGAACTGTTGGCCGTTTGTTACTGAAGTCGATTTGACCTCAGGTGACCTTGATACTTGCTTCTATGGGGATGTCACGAGAACTGATTCCAAAATTATAAAAACATTGCAATACTCTTTTTCTTACAATACAGCAGGTACTGAACAATACCAACACCAGGATGGTTAACGCCGCTGCTTCTGCATCAGGGCAGGCGCACATTGCTTGTCCGGTGTCCTTGTGGACAGGGTTCTTGGGACCTGTGCAGTTTGGTTCACTCTGGAGTTTGTTAACACGTATTTAAACTGAGCGACAGAGACGAGCAGACACACACACTGCACACGCTCCTGCGGACGGGAGAGAGGAACATGGATGTGAGTTCAGTGGGTTATTGTGGAGATCAGTTCTGCGTGGGGGGGATTGGAGAGGAGCAGAGGAGGAAAATCCATTGTAAAGTAAAATAAATGGGATTTATTGTTATATATTTTGGCCGTGGTATCAAATTGGGTATTGAGAATCGTGGAAATTTCATGGAATCAGTATCGACTACTACATTATTGCTATCGTGACTTCCCTACTTGCTGCACTAACTACAAGACTCCACAGCAAAAAAACACGAGGTGGGTGGGATACTCTGTAATTAAAAAAAGAGGAGGTACGTTACATTGACTGAGGATGCAGAGCTGTGCTGGTCCATCTTGTGGTAGCCCTTGTGCTGGCCCAGTAGGTGTCAGCCCAGTACATGCAGGGCCACCCGTACACCTACTGACTTCTCTAAAGAGCTGAAAGGATGTTGAACCTTTCACTGAGAGCCCCCCGGAGTGAGCCAACCTGTTGCGGACGTTTCTACATGCAAAGGGCTCGACAGTCCTCGAAGTTCTGTCCCTCTTCCTCCCTCTCATGCCTTCTCTCTTGATTAATTTGTTAGCTGTGACCCCTCCTCACAGTTACATCACAATGCCAGATGGACAGTTCCACAGATGGATGGATCAGTGGAATGATGCAGCGTGGAGTTTCCTGGCAAAATGAAATATCCCATCAAAGCCAGGAAGGCCAAGAACTCGCAGACTTGCTCTGTCTCTGTCCCCTCTGCCGCGGAGTGTGTGTCTCCCTCATTATTTCCTCTCTTTACTCCTCTTTGTCCACACTAAAATAGCCCCACCTCTGTAAAGTCTATTAGCAGCCTAAGGTAAGCCTCTTAGGAGAGACTCCTGCTCTCTTGGAGCACGGGAAGCCAGCGACACTCGGTAAGACCGAATCACAATCTCACACCGCAGGTAGGATTTAAGACTGGATATATCCGAAAAGAAAAGAGGATTGGGCCAGATAGAGAGGCGAGTTCTGATAGAGAGTAAAATCCACAAACTGTATGTTTGACAACAAGCTCCACAAGATACTATTGGGTGGTGCAAAGTCGTTAAACATTACTTGAACGATTTAATTAGAGAGATATGTCCTGTTACATGAGATGCACACAGATCCTGCATTCGTGTGACATGATTAGAAACTTCATTTAGTCCTGACCAAGTTTGTACCAAGTTTGACTCCTGACGAAGATCAAAACTTATTAGATTCCTAATATTGTAGTTCTCGACAAACTTATATTTTGACATTTGTGTTATGATTAAATGTGTCTGAATGTTGCAATGTGTGGCCTGGTCTGCACTTCCTGCTTGAAAGGATCAGGAAGCACAGGATCAACTAGAAGGACGACTGGAGAGAGCCTATCTCTGCCATAGCTAATGTCCTGTCTCACAATGTCAGAGCAATGTTTCCCATGAATTAAATACACTGTGGCAGGCCGTCACAATCCAATTTGTAACTCCACAGTTTCATTATAAACAAAAAATGTTTTAGACTCTCTAAATCTGTGTTTTGCTCTTGCCAGACCGAGACTTTCACCCTTTAGTCTTTGTACCTTTCACTCAGAATGTGTTGTGCATTAGAGCGACATTCATGTGCAGGTCCATCCCCCCCGCCTACCGCCATAGACTAAATGAATTATGAGGGACCTGCCGCACAAAACTTGAAACTGTGGATTTGCCCATTTAATCAGATCCACACCAACATTTCATGGGTTCTTTCCTGACCAACCTCGCAGAAGGTGGTATGCAGTTCTCTCTCAACACCTCGTCCATCCATCCACCTGCTCATCCCGTGCAAGTCCACCCCAGCTCACTGTGTTCACGCTGCTTTGAAATGGTCCATGCATTTCTGAGCATTCACAAATATATATCCACAATGCACGTGTTCATCTTTGCCGGCCTACTTTTAAACCAGTACTCTCTCCTGCCTTGAGACCAGTCAGTCAACCAGTGCATCGGTCCGGTACCTACGCAGCCAACCAGTCAGTCACACAGCTCGTCTTTTGAAGTGTGTGTCCTCTCAACCCACTTTTCCTGTCTCTCTGGGTGTCACGTGCTGTTCGACCGAAAGCTGAGCAACAGATTGGCATTCCCATTAGATTTGCTTGATTAGAGCACAGCCTGTTCCTCCAAGATAATGCCTCATATTCCGCTAAATCACATATTACAGTAAGTTATTTGCAAAATCAGAATCCTTTTTTGATATCTAAAACTGATGCACTTCATCATTAACTTGGCAAGTCGCTTTCTGTGATACAATTCATTTAAATGTGTCAGGGATATCCCAAAGGACTGCAGGTCTTTAAAAAACCATGCTGTCTTAATCATATTAGAAAAGATCGTGCTCGTCTCATTCAAAGTCCAGCATGCCATTCACACCAGATTTCAACATAAAAATTAGAAGGAGGATTATAATAACCAAATAAATGTCACTAGGACGAACACTCCACTCTACAAGCATGATAGTTTTGTTAAAAAATATTTCCCTCTGCTCTGGTCTATATACTCTCTTCCTGCGTCTCACCTTGGTAGTGAGGATACAGATGCAGTCCATCCTCACCAGTCCGACCGGCAAACTTTCACCCAAACATCATCCAGCTGCAACTTTCCTCTATCGCCACTCAGTCGCTTGTTGCTGTTGGCAACATCCCCCTGTCGGCTGTGTATATTTGTCTCCTCCTTCCTCTCATCGCTCAGCTTCTCCCTCCTCCCTTCCTCGCGTCCTCTCCACCTGTCCTCTCACCGGAGCAGCCGGAGAGGACTTCTCCATTAAATCACAGGCCGACTCGGAAACATGGCAGCTGGCCCGCTGCACCTCCACCCACCCTCTTGTTATCCAGATGCTGTCTTCGTTCTATGGCAGCTGGACGCCACATTTTGACCTCAAAGAGTGCATGGCTCGGAATATGTAACCTCGCAGAACACAGTCGGCACAAAAAAAACAAAACGGACAGGCAGACATGAAGAGGCAGGCGCAGAAACTCTATACACATGGATGCACAGGAAAACACTCACACAGACAGATGTGTATGCACAGATATAAGCACACACAAGTACATACTACACACACTCCACTCTGCTGTTTTATCAGGTCAGTCCGTTTTTGGCAGGAGTGGGGGTTAGACTGAGTGAACAGTAACTACGATATAGCGATGGATGCTCTACTTTCAAATTGGACTGTGGGTATTGGGGAAGTTAGAGCTCCATATGCCCCCTGAAGCTCCACGGAGATGGGATTACGCTCGCTCAGGATACTGGGCCTTTTTCTCTTTTTTTTTTAAGATGCAAACCATCAGTACAGTTACTGTTGCATTTGAAACATTGCACAAAAAAAATGCACTCTAAAATTAGAGATAGATTGATGTAGAAAGTTTGGTGGAATAGCAAATCCACGTCTCACGAACAGATCTCCTGAAAAAGACACACACACACACACACACACACACACACACACACACACACACACACACACACACACACACACACACACACACACACACACACACACACACAAGCACAAGCCTGCAGTTTCCAGCTTTCATGTTTTAAAGCACATATTGTGATATATACCATGGAGCTAACTTCCTATAATTTACTACCTTCTTTCCTGTATTGTACTGACACATGGCTGTGGAGTAAATAGCAGTGGAATTATTACAGTATTATATGTTAAACACCGAATATTTTAGGAGTTTTGTCCAAAATCTGTGTTGTTGATGCTTGTAAATTCAATGTAATTAAAAATGGTGAGAATGAGGCGGTTTTGGGGAAATGTTATTTACTTGTCATGTGTTTTTTTTAAAACTAGATTTTCCCTGATGGTGGATTATAAAAGTGAACACAAGATGCATTCAAGATTGACTTTGTCTGACTGCAGCAAACTTAATACATCAACATGAACTGCCGGCAGCGGAAGGGGTAGATATTAAAAAGGCAGCCATCACATAGATTTTTAGTAATCATGTTCCAGTTTGTATCTTATAATTTATGTTTTAATAAATAAAAACTCAGATAAAAATGTACCTTTTATATATTTACAACAACAGAGTCCTTAACTAAACTTTTTTAAACCTGAAAATGTAAACAACATAGTAGAGTGGCCAGTGGCACTGGATAAAGCCGCTGAAATCCTTTTTTCTTTTTTTTCAACATCAGAGTTGATGATGGTTATTAGACATCATTTTCTTAAGGAAGGTGTAGTCAGAAGAGATGGTTTTTTTAGCCCTGTGCCGGAAGATGTGTAGACACTTCATGCTGTCCTGATGTCAGTGGGGAGCTCGTTCCACTATTTGGGAGCCAGGACTGGGGTGTAAGGTTCAACCAAGTCCTGGATGTAGCCTGGGCCCGATCCGTTCGCAGCACGGTACGCAAGTAGTGTCTTTAAGCGGTTGGGCAGCCACTGGTAACTGGTGACCTGTGCCACCTTCTGGGGCTTGACTTAAATACAAACTGAACTGATGACAAACTAGAGACAGGCGGCACAGGACAAACAAGTGAAACACATCAGGGCAGGAAGTAAAAAGAACAGAAACACGAGGGAGATCAGAATTTCACAAAGTAAAACAGGAAACACAGAACGGAACACAAATCTAGACACAGGATGAACACAAATCTGAAAACAAGAAAACACAGTTAAAAATAAAATAACCAAATAGTCCATAATCAGAACAATCCAACAAAAACTCTTTATCCAAGAGTGAAAGTCCAGAGTCCTAACAGACGTGTTCTCCTGATGTCGTGCACGTATCTACATGATCGGGTTGTTGCAGCAATGTTGGCGGTGAGGGAGAGTCGGGATGTGAGTGCTGAAAGTGTATGATGGTAAGAAGAGGCCATGGTAAAAGGGATGTGATGATGTCACCAGGTCATTGCGTGATGTCACCACTGTGTAAGGCTCCGACAGACACGCATTAGAAAAACCAAAAATCTGGAAAAATCAAAAGGAGTCTTCTGTGAACAGATGTAAAGAACCTGGATGTGGAACTTTTTGGTTGTGTCAAGTGATCTCTAATAAGGGACGCAAATAGGTTTTCAAATTCTGTTTGAGGTGTTTTGATGTAATACAGAAGTATTTTTGCAGAACCCCACTTCTCACACAGGTCCTCAAAAATGTCCACGTAAAGATTTTCATGAATTGCCCTCATATCAATATTGGCGTCTTTGACCTCAGCCCATGTTTTTTCAAAGAGACGGTTAATGATGGGTTCCGTGTTTTCGGTCATGGAGCCCTTTCCTTTCTTGTATATCTTCCTGATGACCTTCTCCACTAGTGTTATAAGAGATGCTTTTCTTTTATTCTCTACATCCTTGGCGTACTTGGAATACCCCACATCCACTTCATCATCTGCACCCTGCACAGGTGTCTCCTCGACTACAGTGGCAACTGGGAGCTGTGGTTTTTCCCCGAGCAGTAAGCCCATCAGAGCCTGTCTCACCTTGACACCTTGTATCCTAGCCTGATTGTCAAGCCACCACCTCATCAGTCCGAGGCAACACTGCATTTTCTTGCATGTGTAAACATACTTCTCCACATTTGAGTCACTAATGCTGTTTTGGTAGAGGATATGACATAGATGCAGTTGGAAACCCAGATGTTTACCACAAACATTGTGCTTCAGATTCCAAAACACCTTAGCGTCATCTAAAGGTGCTTGTCCTTCACCAGTCAAAAAGAGAAGCAGGTGGTTAACGCTGGCGTTGAGAGACAGTGTTGACTCGTGTCCTGCGACTTCCGAGTCAGTCATGAATTTGGTCTTTAGCTCTGCCACAATGTGAAATATTAATGCTCTGATAAACTGCTTAGCGAGAATAACCTGTATCTTGAAGACGGCTGTTTCCAAACTCGCGTTGCTCTCGTGCAAACAACGAAACCTTTCAGCAAACATCTTAGCAATTTCAAAAGCAGATTTTTTTATCTCCTGAGAAGATTCACTTTTCAGCAAAAATTTCTCTGAGTCTGACAAATTGTTCAGAAGTGGGGCTGTGTTGTTATCATCCTCCTTGCTAACTACTTCAGAAATTAATGAAGCAAATTTCTGCTCCAATGACAACACCTCTTCAGCGGTTTCTGGTTCCACAGGTATGAAGATCTGGGTGCCGCTGGTATGTCCGTCGGTAGCCTCGCTTTGCCTCTGACATGACGGTGGATGTGTTTTCATGCTGCAATTGAATGTAGATAATGTTTTGCAGGTATGGTCAACCATTGTTTTGAGTCTGCAGGGGGGGGTGACATATACAGCAGGCTGTCCACACCTCACGTCAATGAAAAGGGGACATTTGACAGTCATCACCATCTCTTTAACGATCAAGTCCCTCAACAGGAACAAACTGTTGCACTGGAGTAGCTTCTCTTTACTGATGAACTTTGCAAAACTGTTGGTGACTAGACTGCCCACAGTGGACAGAATATGCTCCTCTGTCATGACCACATTTTCGGAATTAGGATCCATGGACACAGCATGTGGAATGCATGTTATGATCTCCAGTAGCAGCTCCGCTATCAGAGTTTTTGTGGCATCATCCGGAACACCAATTCTTATTAGCAGCCACTGCTCCACTGTAATCCTTTGAATAAAGGACACGATCAGAGAACCAACAGAATCTAACTGGTCCATTGTAATAGTAGTTGTAGTCGTTGGTAGTTGACGAAACTCATTGACTTGTTGTTTTCTGTAGCTCTGTTGATTTAACACAAATGCAATGGGTGTTGTAATGTGTGGGTATGTAAAGGATACGTTCTGAAAATATGAAAGGCACATTGTAGGGAAAGGCCACTGATCAAAGATCAAAGGAACCTAGGCAGATAGAAAAGGAATCTATGGGAAGAGGAGGAAAAGGAAGTGCTCAACTAATTTAATTGCATTTATCACATAGGGTAAAAAAATATACAGGAGATGGCGTTAATGCACCTTGACGTTGGTTGCCACCCGCCAATAAACCAAGCAAAGAAGAAGACAAGATGTCACCAAGCAAAGAAGAAGTCTTCTTTTCTGCCTGGTGACATCTTGTCTCCTTTGCTTGGTTTATTATTGACTGTCTGTCACTGACAGTGACTGACGAGCTACATCCACACATACATAAGTGAATCAGGGCTACTATAGCAATATAGTGCAAATTACAGCGATAGTCAACTGGATTATTAAAGCAAACAACTTTCAGTCTACAGTGACTCTGTACTTGCACAATTCAAACACAACTTTCACTAAGAGAAATACAAAGAGACCATACAAACCATTTATGATATGGCCAAACATTATATCAAGATTAAAAAAATGTGATGCCAGTCGATATCAAAGACGGATCCAGTTTCATGAGCTCTTACTGCCGACTCTACAGAACAATAAAATGTTACTGGACTGAATTGATTCCCTTTTTCACATTATGTAATCCAATGTAAGCCAGTGTTTCATAAATTATCTGTCCATCTAATTGTGCTCTCAGCAGCCACCTTAACGATAAACTGGTTCAAATGGAGACAGGTTGTTAAATAAACTCATTTCCCAGACAACAAACTGTTATTTCCATCTAAGAGCAGCGATACAGTGAGGTCTCAATGGGAAAGGGTTGGATATGTTACGTGTGAGGCAACAAGCTCAGGGTGATTCTGGTTAACAAACTACCTGTCATTTAAAAGCAGAATTTTCCACCTATGAATATGTATTAAACATGACAACGATTCTTCTGTATTGGTGTGTTGTGCTTTCAATGTCTGTGGTGCAAGACAGTGAAAGAAAAACTTCTGGAGCTTAAACAAAATGACATTATCCTAGTCAGCATGGTTAGGAAGATAGAAAAGATGTATCCAGCCCTATAGCTCATTCAAACACAGTCATGACAGCATGTATATATCACATTGTCATGCGGATACTGCAGCACCACAGGGTTTCAACATTAATCTATATACTACCTGACAGTTGCCAGTATAATAAATCGGAACATGAAAAATCTGATGAAGTTGTCAAGTGCATGAAAATGACCAAGAAATCCTCAACAAACAAACTCTCCTCGGCTCAAAAATCAGCAATCAGGACAGAAAAGGCTTTTTGTTGTGTGTACAACTGAAGCAATCTGTACTTCACTCTGCCATTGACTGCAGGAACATTTCATGTACAACCAGAGATTTCCTACCTTGATGGGGGTCAGAGGGCTTGTCAGTGGGCTTGGCCTGGGGCCGGCTGGACCATGACTGGGGCTTGGGGGGGTGATTTTTACCGACCCGGGGCTGGTGGCACAAGGAACAGAGAGCAGAGAGGGTCTGAAGGTAAATCGGGAAACTTTCCACAACAGATGTGTTAAACTGGACCAAACTTTTCCTAAACAACTGAAATGTATGTTCATGTTGCAAAAGGTTACACCAACATACCTCAGATGAGGTCCTTTAGTCAAAGGCCCGGGAGGAGCTGTGGGGCTGACGTTGCTGAAGGTAAATTTCCCCCGGTTGGGGCTGGTTGGACTCGTGGTGGGAGTGACTTTGCCGAATCCCGGGTCCTTGCTGGTCGTGAGAGCTGTAGAGACGACTGCAGTGTCTGTGACTCTGTTCAGACCTGGGCTGGTGCTGGGAGTGGTGCCAGTGGGGGTGAGTTTGTCCGGAGTGGTTGGAGACACAAGGCCCTGGATGGTGCTGGAGATGAGGGCTGAGACCGTCACCAGCTTGAGGTCAGGAGAGGCAGGAAGGTTTTGCGGATTTGCAGAGATGGTGGAGTTTTCTGAAGAGGCACCAGAGTTAGTGGGAGTGAGAAGTCGCTTTGTTCCATTCAGTGATACTGCAGGAGGTGTTTTTATGGAGCCAGTGGGGGTTTCTACTCCGTTCACTCCAGCAGCAGAGGGAGAAGAGGGTTTAGAAGTCTCTGCTGCCGAGGATATAGACGCTCCAGACTGGAGAGGAGGAAGAGGAGCACGGTATTTGATTGTGGATGGCTGTGACTGAGGTGTACCGGGGGATGTTGGGGAATGTCTCGGTGTTCCAGGGACTGGAGGGGCAGGTTGATGCTTGATTGACCTAGGTTTGGGGGTTAAGGGTGATGGCTGGGTTGGTCCACTAGAAGCCGGGGGGCTCAGGGGAGCAGGGGAGACCTGTGGCTGATCAGGGAGTTGTGCTGTCAGGTTAGAGGAGGCAGGGAGGCCTGGACCATCCGGGCCTGGACCATCCGTCTGCTCCACAGAACACTGGCTGTCTACAAGGATGGTCAACTCATAGTACTCCTGGATATCTGGAAGTAGAGAAAAAGACATAAGAACCACAAGGAGTGAATAATGGGTTCAGTAGATTCATAAATAACTGTGTAATAGACAGATATATACAACAAATCAACAATCAGATTTCAAACCTTTTCTGAGGTGACAGAAAAACCATGTCAAACACAGCTGATACACTAGTGGCCTCTAGTGGCAGCGCAAGGATACTTCCACAGCAGAATAGTGACCCAGGTTCCTCACTTCTAAAGAGGAACAGTTCATTCTGCTGTCGTTTACCTTTTTCATCATTAATCACCCTGCGAAACAGAGGTTCCCCATCCTCTTCCACATAAACAGAACTGACAGGCAATTCTACACTCAAGTTTGTTGGTCATTGAAGAGATAAAGAAGGAAGGAGGAAATGAACATGTGGGAAAAGGACAATGAATAATACAGTTGGGGGATGATGAGTGAAATAGAAAAAAAGTGAAGACTACACTTAACAATACAACACACAAATAGAAAAGGCATCAAAGATGGAAATTATATTTTACAAAAGCAAACACATCCATGGACGTAGAGAATATTCAAATATATCACGTGCTATAATTCCTGTGGGTTCAGTCAATTCTCTTCAACACAAACAGAGACGAAGGTCAATAATGAGAAAACATTATTACAAAATAAAGACAGAACTGCTGCAAAATATGACTTTGATACCAGGAGCCGCTCGGTTAAAGGTCAAGGTTGTGTTCAAAGCAGGAACTCAGTGTCATGTTCGGAAGAAAAACACACACACATACACGCACACACGCACACACACACACACATAAAACAGCTACAGGTGTGGGCGTGGTGCAAAGCCGGTGGGACCAGTGACTAAGAACCAGTTTGCTGTATTACACATTTCTGCAAAGACACAATAAGAAAAACTTCAACACAACCAGAACGAACTAGTTAAACACAGGTTGTAAACTGTTGGGAGGAATTTATAAAAACTACACACATAGGAGCCTGTGTGAGAGGCTGTGTTACGCCTACTGTGTGGTCTGATCTCTCTTTACTGGTGAACGGCTGCAGACACCATGGAAGCTACTGGTTCTACTTACAGCAATGCTCTTGAAATTTCCCTTTAATCTAACAAACTCAGTGATTTGTATACATTGATCGAATACAGTGGTGTTGGGTAAAAATGCACAAAAATGGAGCTTATGTGTCTTTAAAAGCCATTTCATATTAAACATAAAATAGCCAAAGCTTGATTTTAAAGATTATAATCAATTTTTAAAATAACAATTTCCATCCACAGTGTTGGGAACATTCAACATTTCACCTAAAGAATTCAATCACCTCCTGAAGATGTTAAATCCGAGTATGTGAAGATCAACAGACAACACTGCTAAAAAGAAATGGTGAATAGAGATAAACAGTGACTGGCTGAGGATATAGACAAACATATTCTTACCGAGCAGAGCGCTGAAGAGCTGACTTTGGAAGACACTGATGACTCTGTCCAGAGACTGCTGGAGCTGGTGGTCTTCCTCCCCGGGGCCCTCTTTGGTCCGATTCTGGTCCTGCTGCCTCTCCCCTAGTTTGACCCGGTACTGCTGCAGCAGCTCCAGCGCTCGCTGAGCATCTAGACACAACAGAAATACAAGTTCAATCAAAACCCATGAACAGAAAAGGAAAGGCAACATGCAGATCAGTGAGTTTGGAACCTGTAAATGCTTTAAATGTGTGATGTTGGGGATTATTAATCTGTGAGACCTCCCAGGGCCTTGAACACCACCTGTCTGTGAGTGAGTGTGGACACAGGTGTCAGAAGTCTGTCGCTGGGCTGTTCCTCTTCTCATTGTTATCCCAGAATGTGTTTCCTTTTCTCGTTCTGTCTACAGGGTTTTGCATAAATGTTGAACTGCAAATGTAATGGCCTTTAAAAATTAAAGGTACACGAGTTGCCCTATAACTCCTCTTTAAGTCACTTTAATAATAATAGTTCTTTTAGGGTAAACTCTGAGCACTGACCCAGTTCATGCCCTCCTACTGTATTTGTCTGCACTGTAACCACCATAAAAACGTTATCACCATGTACGTATTACCATGGGCATAAGGGCAGAAGGGTTTATGGTGTAAAACAAAGGTTGCAAAACGCATTCCAGGCAACATGGCACTCAACTGAACAGCTGATTAGAGCGAGGACTGACTCCTTCCATGTGTAGAAAGAGTTGTAGCCTACTGGCAGTCAAATGTGTGTGGATTTAAATAATATTTACTTATCCACTTTAACCACATTAATGATGGAGAACGTGTCTTCATATAGGAGGTGAACAATACAACTGCAGCAATATGGATTTGGATTTGACATGTGACAAATAAAAATGTCACATGGGAGTTATGTCAAGATGCTAACTCATTATTTTTGAGTTGTTGAGTCATTATTTTCTCATTGTATTGACTTAGAGGATTTTTTAAACACTTCCATACATTTCAATACAGACAAGCAGCTGCAACCAGGTAAAAGTACATCTTTAAAAAACCTTAAAAGTGCTATTTTGTTGATATTTTGAAAGCCGAATTTACCCCAAAGTCTAAATCATCAGGAAGAACCTTTAAATGTTGATCTACAAGTTCTGTATGTAGCACCTCAAGCCAATTAAACGTTAAATGTATGCTTTTGTGCAGAAGTTTGGGCTTCAATACATTTAAATGCAGACCAGCAGCTGCAAACCGGTAAAAGTAGGCAAAATAAAACCCTCAAAATAGTTATTATGTGGATAATGTGTGAGCCGAATTTACCCCCAAATAAGACAAATTAATAAAAGCTCTTATTTTATCATCTACAAGTTGTGTGTGTAGCATAAATAAACAATTACACGTTAAAATGATGGTTTTGTTCAGAAGTCTGGGCTTCGATCCATTTCAATGCAGACAAGCAGCTGCAAACCGGTAAAAGTAGATAAAACATTAACAAAAAGAGCTGTTCTGTGGATCATTTATAAGACGAATTTACCCCAAGGTCTGAAGGATTAATACAAGCTCTTACAAAGGGATCTTCAACTTGTGTATGTCGCACAAATGAACAAATTGAAAATCAAATCGCTAGTTTTGTGGTGAAGTTTGGTTTTTCGATCAGCTGGAGAGAAGCGCCTCGCGGAGCTGCAGCAAATCAGCGCGAGACGTTCGAACTGGTTTGTTCGGTGAAGTTTAAACAGTGAAACTAAATATAGACAGGTTATGAAGATGAAGATGAAGAATAAACATGATAGATATTTTAACTATTAAAGCACTTTTTTCTTTTACCTTTCTGTCGCACGGGCATCGTGACGCGCACAGACGTCCTCCTCTCTCCCGGCTCTCTGTTTGTGTGAGCGTGTGTGTGTGTTATTACAGATGTGTGTGTGTGTGTGTGTGTGTGTGTGTGTGTGTGTGTGTGTGTGTGTGTGTGTGTGTGTGTGTGTGTGTCCCGGGACAGCCTGCCTCCAAACTGGGACAACACACTGACTCCACGTCCGTCAGGAGATAAACTTGATGAAAGTCCCAGTGTTAGAGTAACACGCTCAGACAGTTTGAGATGTGTTGTAATGTCTGATCTGTGATCTGCTCCTCCTCCGGCTCTCTTCAGTGAAACTGCTTCTCCATTCCTTCATTCAGGTGACTTCACTCCGAACGCTGCCAGACCGGTTCTCTAACCTGAGAGGGAGGAATTCTCTCTCTCTCACACACACACACACACACACACACACACACACACACACACACACACACACACACACAATCACTCTGCAGTAAGGGTGGACCGAGAAGTGGAAACAGTTAAAAGGAAATAGGTACGGACAGATAGATAGATAGAGACAGACAGACAGATAGATGGATAGATGGATAGATAGATAGACAGACAGACAGACAGACAGACAGACAGACAGACAGACAGACAGATATATAGATAGATAGATAGTTTATATTCCCTGGCCCCTAAACCTAATTTTAACCTTAAAACCAATCTTAACCCTCAAACAGCCCTTTGGATTGTGAGGACTCACAATCATTGCATTGAACCGAAAATGGCCCTCGTACCTATAGAAAGACGTGCGCCTACCTGAGAGTCACACACAAACACACACTCTCCTCCAAACTCCACTACAGCAGGTCTGAGAGGCTCCTCGTCTGCAGCTGGTGCAGGTTTTGTCTTGTTGAACAGGGACAGTTCTGTGTGTTTACTGGATCCAACACAGCTGAGTATGGATTTAGATTCACAGACACGTGTACGTAACATCTCCTCCTTTTTGTTCTTGGGCGGTTAATACTGAAAGATAATACCGTGGTTGGCAAATTGTACATATTCAACCATAAACATCTGGCAACAGTATATGTACAGGCACGCATGCATACACACACAAAATAAGAAAAGTAATGTATACAAGGGATCCAATTGAGACGTCACAGGTTTAATCCCAGCAGTGGCCCGGGCGAGTTCATCCCCTGTGTGGGTTTTGTTGGTATTGTGATGGGAAACAGTGAATTGTGTTGAGTGGATTAAAGATGCACTATATCCCAGGCTTGTACCGAACCACTAAGCCCCCCCCAAGAGGAACACACAGCATTCACCACTGTTTCTATTCAAAGTGAAAAGAAAACCCAACGTCTCTCTTTGGTAAAACAAGTCGCTGCGGCACAAATCCGGTTGAATGGTAAATACTTTAGGATTTACTGCATTAAAGGTTATCGTTGTTATGATAAATACAAAATGGTTGTTTAGCAGTAACTCTGCTAGCAGATGACATTCATGTATTTTGGTGATGGCAGGCAACATTATCAGAAATGTGATACACCAAAAAAACATTAGTCCTATGCATATGTGAAGCTATAGCTATAGATACAAGCTTTATAGGAGACTGGGGACGTCAACATTATAATGATTAAATATGAAAATATTGTGTCTAGGCTGTTTGTGTGTTTCCACCGACATGTAGCCGCCACTGAACTTCTTAAATACTTTTAAAACTATACCTACACTTGTGTTTAATTCAGAAAACTTACATGGGATCATGTGAAAATGACCCATTACTTATTTACGATGGTTATTAAAAGTTTGGCTAAATGTCTAACAGTTAGAATTTGGGTTATTATGTTCTTTGACCAACGGGCCAATCTCCTGTCCCTCGCTAACATTTTCTCATATATCTTATTTTTGCCTTTTTCCCAGATTAGCTGAGAAGATGGCATCAATTTCTCCTTCATAGATTCAGCACAGAGGTAGATCCAGGTTATATTTAAAAATGCAAATACAAGTGCAAAACTAGGACCGAGCGTCACCTGGGTTTTGTCCTGGACAAGAAGGTAGGTTGTTATTTTTATACCCGGCCCCGGCTGGTAAAACTGCAAAGTCTATTTCTAAAACACAGGTTAAATACACACAATACAAGGTGCTTAACTCGTGCTTAGGCTAAGTACATCCCAGGCTTGTCCGTACAAAGGGGAACTATTATTATTATTGATCCTCTCATCCATCTTTTGGGAACGACAACAAACACCAGACACGGACACATTTATTTGAAATCTCACGATACCCTAACCCTGCAGAGACGCCAGAGACAGTCAGAGTTACCGAGTTAAAAAGGCAAAGTTACGAAAGCAATTTGCTCCCTCGCACACGTCAATCCAACATGTCAGACACAATACACTGTATGTCTCCGTCTGTGCACAGTGGATCAATTGTAGGGACACTTCATCTGCATACACACACACGCACACATGCCCACCACACACATATACACACTCACCACACACACATACACATGCAGGAAGCAGCTGAATGCAGGTCATGGACTCAGTCCCTGGTATTGTTATTGATCAGGTCACAAGGGCTTATTGATCACTTTGGTGGGCGCACAAAAACTCTCACTCTGTGTCTCTAACACCCACGCTAACACACACCCACACACACACACACACACAGACACACACACACTAATGCCAGCATAATGTATGAGTCAGCGTGGGGGCAAATGTATGCATGGTTGTGTAAGTGGGTTGGTCAGTCGGCAGACAGAAGTATCGTTTTGTTCAGACCAGTGTGTAAAAGCCGGAGTAAAGAGGAGAAGGAACAAAAGGACATCATTCTACTTTCGTCAATGTGTGTGTGTGTGTGTGTGTGTGTGTGTGTGTGTGTGTGTGTGTGTGTGTGTGTGTGTGTGTGTGTGTGTGTGTGTGTGTGTGTGTGTGTGTGTGTGTGTGTACGGTTACCCTCTATTGTTAATTGTCGGCCTGCACCACAGAAACCAGAGTTGTTGTGCAGGCGCCGCTGCTGCCAGGAGAACAGTGGGGAATGGTACAAGACAGACAAGGAGGGAAATGGAGTTAATGATACCTGTCATTGATTCAGTTAAACAGGCTCTTATTCAGTAATGCAGAGGTGTTTCATACTGCAGAGGTTAGAGGTGGGAGAGGTACTCACATCCTTTAGAACATAGCATCAAACACATCTTCAATTATAAGTCAAAGTCCTGCAAAACATAACAAAACCCTTCCCCTGCAGCATTAAAGTGCTTATGTGAATATCACAGGCTTATTAGATATTTCTGCATTAAAGTGTCACCAGACTTTTAATGTTGGAGCTACCTGATGAGAAACCTTAACTCATGTGTACACTGCTGAGTTTAATCTAACAATGCTAGATATTCTAAAAGAGTTTTGTTTGTAAAATTTGTATCTACAAAACATGGCTGTCATAGAAATGTAGTGGAGTTAAGTACTGTACTGTAGTACTTGTACTTTACTTTAGTATACTTCCATTTTACTCTCCCTCATACATACTTCCAGTGTCAAAGTCTTCCGCTTTGAATTTAATGTAATTTTGCACAATTACAGGACAAAAGTCAAAAGTAAAATTTAAAATAATTCTTTAGATTTGTATAAAAGAACTTTTTATGAAAACTTTTCTTATTACTTTGCAAATAATCCTCTCAAGCCCCCTCATATTTATCCAGTGGATAATAGTAATTGAATGAATCTCTACAGAGGTCAGAGTGTTAGTTCCATAATATATAATATTATATTATTATAATAAGTATTCAAATGGTAATACTGAAATGGTCATAACATGGAATAATAATTTAATTCCCTGTAATTAATGAGCATTATTGGAATCAAGGAATAAATAAAGTATAGAAAGTGTCAAGAAGTTCAGAAGTCAGTCTCTATGTGGATATTGTTTACTGGTTTAGGACTTTACACACAAACATGAACAACCTCCAGTTCATTTTCACAGCAAATGTCCTCGTGTGATTATCACTGATCAATAAATGATCCATGTTTTCAGTCGCATGTGCTGGCTGTAAAATCCAGTATGGTTTTTATACATAATACTCACCAGACATAGAAGCTTCTACCTTAATAAGAAACTGTGTTAGTGACGAACTCCCTCTGTGAGCCGTCCCTCTGTGATCCGCAGCTCGGATAAGTGTCAAGAATAGATGGGATGGACGGATAGAGAGGGATGAAGAAGAGTCAGGCTGTTAGACTAATGGACGGAGACAAAAGGCCAATCTGCAGAGATGAAGAGCGGTGCCGCGGAGTTTAATCCACAGAACTGAAATCTCCTCCAGATCTGCTGCACTCAACCTCTGTCCTTTCTCCTCTTTCCTTTCATTACTACATCTCTTTCTCTCTACCTCTCCTCTTTATCCATATATCGACTTATCCCATTCTCTCTTTCATTATTTTTCTTTCTTCCTTTTCTTGTTCATCCCTCTCTAATCCCTCTTTTTTAAATTACTGCTGGAACACTGTCATTTCCCTTCTGGGAAGAATAATCAATCCATCAATCAGTCTATCTATCATCCATCCCTCCATCCCTCCATCCATCTTTATTCCTTTTTACGGTTTCCACTCCTCGGTCCATCCTTACTTCCTCTTAGTCTATTTCTTATATTTTCCCTCCTCCCGTTTTTCTTGTTTTCTCTTGATTTGTATAATTTCTCGTTTCCTCCTTTGCACTTATATCATAACTTTCACTTTTCTTTCCTCGTCACCGCTTCCTTTCTTCTTTTCTCTTCCACCTTCCTCCCCTCACACGTTCCACCTCAGCCAAGGAGGTTATGTTATCGTCTGCATTGGTTTGTCTGTTAATTAGCAGGATAATGCTCCAGCTACAGGATGGATTTCCATAGAATTTGGTGGAAGGATGTGGTTCGGGTTGGGGAAGAACCCATTCAAATTTGGTGCCGATCCACACATGGATTTGTTTGATAACCTCACTGGAATAAGGAAAGAGATAACCCCCCCTCATCAATCCAAAGACAAAGCTCAGAGCATTAGAGGGAACCCAGATTACCAATAGTGACATTTTTATTATTTGTACAATAGAGACTTTAGTACATTATTCAAAACACTTCTTATATACTGAAAAAATGGTACGTCCCAAAGCCCAAAATGGCTCCAGTGTAATCGCTGCACAGCATTTTTTCAATTTTATACATATATTATTTTTTGTAAAAACTGTATCTTAAATAGTATGTACAGATAGCGTCTGCAAAATGCATTCTAAACACATGATATATATTATATATACTTCAGCAATTACATTTCTCCGCATTAATACTCAAACTTAAAACTGGAAGGATTTTCAACTTGCATGTGCAAATAAACAAAGAAATAAATAGTTCTGTTTAAAATCGCCACTAAGGTTTGTTTTCCGACTTACAACTCCACAGCGGTTCTCTCTCTCTCCTCGGAGGTCAAAGTACTTTTTTTTTTGTCACACAACAGAAGAAGCAGCATTCAAGTTGGGTAGGTGTAGGTACTGCAGAAAGCATGAGTACATTCACAATCAATATGAGTCATTTTAAATTTCATTCACAGCTATGTACAGTGACACCGTCCTCAGCATTTGTCCAGCTCTTATGTAGTTTTAAACACATAGAAAAGAATGACTGTTTTTATAGTCATATACATATATTTATATATTTATATATATAATATATATTTGTATAACACAAATTCACAATTACAGTAGAAATACATTTTATACAGGTTTGGATAGTACATGTGTAGGTCTCCGAGTCATACTGTGCGTACTTCCATCCATAACTTTGTTATAAGTGTCATTATAAAATATCACAATTTTTGAGCAAAGCTAAGGTATATCAATATATTTAGAAAGAATTACCTGAAACATGTAGTAAAAAATAATTATATTATCAAACCTTTTTTTACTCTGTTCGCATCACAATATCTTTGATATTTCAAACTCTAAATAGTTGTTGGGTGGGTTCCGGTGGTTAAACTCAACCACGCGACCCGCCTGTGCCATTTTGTGTCCCCTCACGTTGAATTAACTAATGCTTATCGGGAAGGTCGACACAAAATGGCCACAGGATGACGCCGTCATGTCAAGCAAAGGTCAGTGGATGTCAGGATGTTGCTTTGCTCCGGATGAAACATTAGAACATGTGCTGCGTTTACATGAAGACAGAAAAATGCTCTTTGTCTGTCGTTACTTCCGTCGTGTCTCGACTAAACGTGAGAATCAAGGCTGGATTTGATCACATTTCAACGACTCCAACTTTGGCCAGAAACTTCTCGGACAGCACAAGTGTCCACATCTGGATTGGAGTCTGGATCATTTCCCCCCCCCCTGCTCTACTTAATGTCAAGCTTCAAGCGTAATCCGACCCGAGTCACAGGTAATTTTGAGCATTCAGTAACAAAATTGGCAAATCTGTCAGTTTGTATTTCCTCAGTTTAAAACAGCTGCACAGAAAAATTCAAGTGTAGCCAAAAGCCTTTGTGACACAGATCATATCTTTTCCCCAGATTGTCTAAAAAGGGAAAATCTGATTCATTGCAGATTCTCCCACACATAGGGTCAGAATATACTTGCTGTTAACTTCACGTGTGCGTACGCAAGATGGCTGCTCCGTGTATCCTGTGTCCGTTTGGTGTGCAGGTTGTAGGTTACATGTCCTCAGGTGAAGGTGACGCGCACGCAAGATGCAATACAAACATAATGGGTCGGGGCGGTGCCAGGGTCAATGGGCACATCATCAGCGACAGAGAAGAGAAGTAAACTTGCCGTTTTCCCGACGTGTCTGATTTAGGGATCTGACATACACCTATGAATCCGCAATCTTGGCGTTTTGATTGGCCAAATGTCGCCATCTTTGTTTATGTTTACCACGCGTAAATTGCAAAGATCGGTACGTGAGTTCTGTGATGTTCCCTCTACTGGAATCCTCCAGTCACATGCATGGTACCTAAGCAAGAAGGTGAATAATGTTCACGATGCAGCCAGTTGTGTACGTGTGGTTAAACAGCAAGTATATCACAAGCCTGACACCCTGATTCTTCAGTCTTTTCTCCATTTCTTTCCACAGGGAGGTCAGAGGTCACTTCAGCAGAGCAGATAATTGCTGGCACGTAGATTTATCGTGAGCCCAAACTGTTAAATAACAATTTCCCCCCTCTTATGGTTTTCAGATCAGATCCGGGCCACAGGGAGGTAAAGCTCTAGTGTGTTTCTGTGTAAATTCAACCAGGGAGGCTCAGAGTCAGGCTCTGTATGGCACCAACTTTAAAATACCTGTCTCACTGGAACTCTAGAAGCTAGAAAAAGTCTAGAAGCTGACAGACCGATGATGGGAAAGCATGCTGTGACCATCATACAACTCAAACAGCTAGAGAAGTGACGTTGCTGTGACAACGCTAGAAAACAGGAGCTCAAAATATGGCACGGACTTGAATAATGTTACAGTGTGTGTTCACATGTGTGTGAGTGGTTTTAAAATAGCATTTCACTCCTGAAATCAGGCTCGAACATAGACAGGGCTTCACTATGCAACAGTGCACGGATCACACAGTTGAAACATGTGCCGTACACGGGGGGCACATGTGTGTGTCCGCCTGCTAGCCCATGTGCATGGCAGTGTGTGTGTGTGTGTGTGTGTGTGTGTGTAAACATTAGCATGACTTGCTCGATAGATGGCACTGCAGGACAAGTTGGGCTCTGCTGAAAAGCTTCATGGGCCGAGCCTCAGAAATATTGCTTTAGCTCTTTTCAGCAAAGCTGTGCAAGCAACAGTTTGAAAAAAGAAACAACAAACGAACACAAGTAGCCGTGATGGACGAGGGAAAATGTTTTCTTTTTCTAAATTGAAATAAATCACTGGTTTAATTTAGAAAAATCGTCCATTTGGAGAAATTATCCCTGTATGTTGGTAAGAGAGAATTCAGAGTGTGGTTTATTAACAATAAGTATAATTAATCATAAAGTGTTAGAGCTGTCTGTCCAGGCCCCAAGGAGAGTGCAGCTCTAGAAAGCTACAGCTCTACATATGTACACAAGGCATGAAGTCTTAAGTTTTTCCATTTCTGTACATTTCTGGAGGCGAAAAACACTGGCAGAGCAGAACTGAAGAGACAAAGAATCAAAGAATGAAACACCAGAAGGCAAAAAGAACAGAGGAACAAAGTAGCAGCGAAAAAAAAGGAAGAACAAAGAAGAACAGTGAGGTTCATGGAAAGTGAATCATGTGCTACAGGAAACAAAAAGAAAGACAAAATCCAGCGTGAACAGCAAAGTAAAAGAATCAGTGGGGAAAAGCAGAGATAGTGTAAAACAGAATCCAAACCGAAGAAACGAAAACAAAATACTCAATTCAATCAGGTGTCTAATGAACTAAACCAACCACAAAATCCAAACTGCAGCAGCCCTGTGGGACTCCAACGGTTAGAGTCCTGGTGTGGTCCGTCCACCCGTCGATCAGGTCCCTGACCGTCAGTAGCCAGAAGAGCCGATATGTTTCCTATGGTACATTTGGCACTAAGTATTCGCCTTTGGTCCAGCAATAGGCAAATTAATGTCTGTGTGTTCCCTTAAAAAGGTAAAAAAGGCGGCTCATTTGTCAGGTCCACAAGCCCCCAGCGGAGGACCGGTGGCGGTGGCGGTGGGATGGTCGACGAGCAGGGAAAAGAAGCGTTGTTGTTGTGTTTGTTTTTTGTTTGTTTGTTATAAAACTACTTTTTAGCACATGCTGCTGTCTCTCAGAACCACCAAGTCCACCGTCCGCTGGAAACTCTTCAGCAGAGAGACGGCTGTCTCATGCTCCATGTGTAAAAAACTATGTCCGTTAGCCTGCAAGGCAAACACGCAGCACAGTCAAAAGCATGTGTGTGTGTGTGTGTGTGTGTGCGTGTGTGTGCTGCAGTATTTCCATACACATGTGTACTGTATGTGTGAGTGGGTTTGTGGAGGGATGGAGGGTCCCTGCCATCATTATCTCAGTAACACATCACTGTTGGGGAAAAGAGAGAGAAGAGGAGGAGCTACACAGTCATGCTGTAGAGAGAGAAGGGGTAAAGACAAAAAAGGGCTTTTAGATGAGTTCATCCAGCTAAACTGTACATCTGTGGAGAGAAGATGACGGGGGGCACATGAGAGGGAGGGGTCTGCTCGCAATCATACAGCTGCAGTGAATATCAATACAATGTAAAATGGACTTGATTTATTTTGATTTGCCAGAAATCATCACGTAGCTACTGTGTGGTTGCCCCCAGGAAGTGAATTTTCCCTCAGGGCTTAAAAAAGATTTCAGCATCAACATGATAATTTGTGTCTTGGCAACTTATAATTGACAAAAATCTAGTTGTCTGACAAATCTCAGACTTTTAAAGCAACATTTCACCTCAAAAAAGCAGCTTAGAATGAGTTTGATGGTTCATGATGTGAACATGGAGACTGGTCCCTGTTTTATTCCCACTCCTCATCCTGAAAGTCTGTTCTTGCTCTTTGTTACTTTGCTGAGCGGGTAGGATCGGTTAAGAAGACCTAATTAAAAACGTATCTCCAATATTCAGCTGGAAACTTTTACAATATGAAGAATTCTAAACATGGGCATAGGGTCTTTTATATAGAGCACTATAGAGTCATTTTTACACTTAGTATTAATACTTTTAGGGGAAAACACAGCGAATGATCATCTTTAAATGTAAAAAATAAAGTTGTTTGCCGCAGTTTGTGCTGTGATGCTCAAGTTTCTTCACCACTAGATGTCACTAAATTCTACACACTGAACCTTTAAGTTCTACCCTGATATCTCACGACATTTTTTACCCTTAACTAAAATGAACCTGTAAACCTACGAGTCAAAAGTCCTCTTTATTGGTGGTCACTAATAAATGACGAGTGATAGAGAGGATGTGGGGGCCATGCCAGATTTCATGAAGTGACAGGTACGAACACGCAGGCAGAATATACAGACAGGAAAATACCATTAAAACCATTAACCATTAAAAGTGAGGCAGCTAATCAGTGACAGTGGGCTTCTGTTGAAGAGCCTACGTATGAGAACGCTAAGCTAACTGAACCAGGTGAAGTGCACGTTGACTTGTGTTGTCCTGCTTTATGCTCTGCCTCCATGTTTGTAAGAGAAGGGAAAGGCTGGGAGGTCAGGGGGATGGATGGAGGTCAGGGGGTGGATGGAGGGCAGGGTGTGGCTTTTTTTTTGTGCTGTGGCCGTTACCTGCAGTATCTTGTCTCCAGGCTGCAGGGCGGAGGTGGCGGGCCCGTCATGCTGTACCCTAGTAACAAAGATACCCTATAAGTCAAAATGATACACCGTTAGGACGACACAGGGACACGATGGTTTAGAATCTTTGCCTTTCTCATTCTCAGCTCAGTAGCCACCCACCCCCCCACAAAATAAAAAATCACATTTCTGCCCCCAAAAATTTGGAGAGGCATGCAAATGTTGCAAATAAAATTGCCAGAAATTCATAATAACAATTTTTTTTGCCATTTAAGGTACTTGGGTTTACTTGTTATTTGCATCTCTCTTAAAATTGACTATTAAATTCCTCCAAAAAAGACATTTTATCAGCTCTTTAAGTAGAGATAAGGACTTTTTTTATGTAGACATGAGGTTAGAAAGAGAGAAAAATAGATAAATACAGTAAAGGGGAATAGGAATTGCTGTTGGATGAGTTCTGACTAAAGGGGAAAGAAGTAGGTCGCAGGGAGGCCAGAAGATATTTCATCCCCCCCCTATTCTTTTTGTTTTTTTGTTTTTCCCTCGATAACCCAAGGCAGAGATTGTAAAAACACCAACATCTTTTCACCGGGAGCTGAAAGATGTTTTTTTTTGGGACACAGAGAGTGTGAGACAATGCAGCCGTGTCGACTCAACATGTGTCAACAGTGTTGTGCACGTGTTGAAGACACAATAGTGAGTTAAACAGATATATGTGGCGGTTAGCCAAGAATGATGTGATGCAGTGACAGTGCAGCAGCACCTACATACTACAGGAGTGAGAACAGGAAAACACACACACACACACACACACACGTCAGAGAAGTGCACGTGTTAGAAGAATTAGTCGAGTTATTGTTCACGGTATAAAGCGTTTTTATACAGTGAGCCTCATACAAGTACACAAGCAAAATACTTCTGATGAAGTGGCCATGAATATTAATTTAGTGCACAAAGTGGCGGATAAATCCAATTTATGTATAAAACCGGGACTTCAGTGATTGTAGTTTGGAAGTGGCCAGTTTATTACTTCATCCTTTCAGACCTGTCGCTCACATATGGAGCTCACTGTACGTCACAGATGAGTTTGTTAGCAGCTACAACCTGAGCAGCGTTAGTCACAACAACCAAACATTTACAGATTGTCAAAGCTGTTGCACACGGAGCGGCAGCCTCCTGCAGAAACTTCAACATTCATTTATATGCATTATATAAATAAATGATGAATTCCTCAGAGTATTGTTTGACTCATTTTGATCGCAAGCACAGAATCTTTTTACACAAGTGCAGACAATATTAGTTTATGAGTAAAAAGTAAAAAAAGGACAATACTGAGGATGAAGTTTTTGCAGCTCAGCGATAACACGTACACACACTTGTCTCCAAACATTGACAGTTGATAAGTGGGTTTGTTATCGACAGCAGCTCGGTGTGCAAAGACAGCGTTGGATTTACTATCCAGGAGCAGAAAATCAGATTTTCAAACTTTCAATCCATGTTCTGCTCCTTCAAACTCTGACTTCTGGTCCTAAACTGAGTGAATCCATCAAAGCCCGGGGTCTCCCTCCTCCGTCAGTCGCTGTCAGACCCTGAGTGTCACAGCTCGTCATTCAGGTCAAACATATAAGATGCAACCTGATAATGACTTCTGGCTCTGGTTTTTACAATGGGTCTCTCATTGGGGAAGTTTTTGAAACTGTCAGACATAATGTGGCACAGAAACTCTGTTCTGAGTCATTTGTTTGGTAAAACTTCAATTAAACTCATTTAGTTTTTGTGTTAGATTATGAAAAAGACATCAGATCTTTAGGTTGAGGATAAAAGCCAAATCAGTTTGTTGTTTGAAATAAAATAAAATAGAATACCAAGGATGATGTGAGCTACAATTACAGATGTTGTAACGCTAAAATATTGTCTTTTTGTAGATACAAATTCAGGCTATTTCCATTCATTTCAAAAGAAGAATTTAGTGGCAAAACCAACACAAAAGGCAAAATTTTCCGTAAGAAAACAAGAAAAACATGAAAATTATGAAAGATATAACAGGTTCTCCAATTCAATCAGACATTTCAATTTGCAGATGATTCTGCTTCATGGGCCACAAGTGTAACAGAGATGGTAATAAGAAGAATCTTATTCATTAATAACAATTGTAATATGCATCTATAAACGATTCCCCAAAATATCAGCGCCTCAAATATCAAATAATCTTTTGTCTATTTATTTAAAAATTAACACACTTATCAATTCTTATTTTCATTGTACAATTTATCATTAATTAATAAAATGCTTTATTACCATTTATGTGACACTCGTGATCCTCCATAGATCCAACATTAATTTTAAATCAAGTGTTTTACAAATACATCAGTCGTTAATTATCTGGGAACAAGTATTTTCCTGAGATAAATCAGAGGATGGGTGCAAGCAACAACGCCGGCCACAAGGCGGAGACACAATCCTGTTGAACAGCTGTGCTCGGCTCTCGAGGTCACAACCACAAATGTGTGTGTAAAATGTATCAGTCAATCTGTTTTGATCCAATTTTAAGCTTTGAGTCTTGTGTCTGCCATTTATCACATTAAAATAACATTAGAACAATGTGTGTGTGTGTGTGATCTTCAGCCTGGATATGAACGTCCACTGAAACTAAAATAGTCACAAGCGCCTCAGTGAAAACGAAATGAGTTCTCGTGAGTCTGACAATCAAACCACAATCAAAGGCATCAGCATCTATTTGAGTTAAAAGTGCTGACGAATCAGCTCCTTGATAAGACTTGAGAGAACGCTTCGATGACCTCACTACTACGTCCAGACTGGGAGAACTACAGAGCAGACACAAGGTGAACTGGTGCAAGGACAAAGGACGATTTCTAGTATCTTGTCAAGTTTGAAAGTCAAATATCCACTGTGATATCGTACTTTGTGGAAAATCCACATTAGCTGACATCACTGCAGATACCCAGAGGCTCAGCAGCTGACTCACCATCCCTGTTTTTTTACGCTATCGTAAAGACGGCGAAGAAAAGTGACGTAATTATTTAAGAAAATATTTAGCAGGATCACTTGAGAACCTGCTCGTGTGCATCGACTCCACTTGCTGCCGGTGTGACATTAATAATGGACAAACTGCAGCGGCAGGTGGGAACTTTATGGATTCGAGGGGAGACAGGAAAGATTTAATGAACCGTTCGAGTCAGCAACTGAGTCACTACGGTCGTGTTCTCCAGATTAAAGTTAAACGATGATCTGACACTTTCTATAGCATCGCCTCACGCCCACGACTTAAATTAATTCACCGTTCCTCACGCGGGACGTTAAGACAAACTCCTGTAGGCTTCTTCTATTTTTAGACCGGCCGTCTCGTCAGCTACTCAGCTGCTCGACATCTGAAGTCAGAGCAAGTCGGTGAAAATCTGTCATACTTCCCATCCCGAGATCAAAGTCTTGCGCTGCATCTAAAAAAGAACAATCACCCACGGTGTCCCAGAACCGAGCAGCCTTCCTAAAATAGCCCCGTGTGCAGCCTCGCTCCTTTACACTGTAGAGCACAGCAGCATGTTTCTAGGCCGAGCTGCCATGTGCAGGAGGCCTGAGGGATGTGCAACCCCAACACATGGACACGCAGTGACGGACAGCAGCCACACGCTGCACAGGTAGAGATGATGAAAAAGTGTCAGGCCCGGCTTGAGACGTTACGCCTGCACGTGAGCAAGAATCTATAGGAAAATATTCAACTATTTAAGTTTTCCTTCTTTTCTAGAGACCTCGAGGAGGCTGTGAGGATGAAATAAACATATCAAATTACCCCGTGCGTCATGTGCAGATGCATAAATGTGTCGTTGAGGATCAAACAGGTGCTTTTATATCACGTTTGACTTATTCCATCCTCTCTTCTGATGCTGTCAAAGGTTTTTATAGTGTTTCAAAAGTGTTTAGTTGTGTTGTATTTTACAAATGTACGAGAAATCAGAGTCTATAAGTCAGTTCAACTTTTGTTTATCGTAAAAAGCAAAGTTAACCAAGTCAACTGCTGCCCCGCGGATTGACAGACACAACAGAGGGAGACGAAACACTGCGGTAACGAGCAGCAGTTTCCATGGCAACACTGAGGGAAAGCCGGCGGGGAGGATGTGATTGGCTGGCGGGAGGCCGGGCCGGGTCGGGTCGTACCATGTCGGAGGGCTTGAAGGGGTTCCCCTGGCCACTGATGCCACCAGAGATACTGAAACCAAGACCAGGGTTCTTCTCTATTCTCACACACATCTAGAAGAAGGAAAGAAAGGAAGAGACGAGGAGAGAAGAGAAGGAAGACGACTCAAAGTGAAATACACAGATTAGAACAAAGCACGGAAGAGATAAACAACATGTGCAACAGTGGAGGAACATTTTAATGTGATGTGTGACACGTTCAGGAAGCTAAACTGGAGGTTGTCAGTTCTATGGCAACAACAAGGGAGCCGCAAATATCCATGTCAGAGATTTTCTGTTTGGAATAAAGTTTGTCAATAAAGATTCATGTGGTGACTTCATGTTCCCACCGTAACTGGTGCAGTGCTCTTCATCTGTAAAGCTGAGTTAGAACTACATCTCCATGTCTTTTTCTAAACCTCTTTGTTTCACTGTTGAAAGCAACTGCTGCTGCTACTGTGTTTTATTTTGTCTCTTTTAGTCGTATTTATTTCATAGACGACATCTGAGATCATCTCAACCTCATAATCTAATCTGATAACTGGAGCCTGACCAACATGGATTTAAATGGCCAATGCCGACACTGATATGTCTGCAGATGCATATATATATTTTTTTTATTGATTTTTCAGATGTCGTTATCAAACGCTTGTAGTTAAAGGTTCAGTGTGTAGGATTTAGTGACATCTAGTGGTGAAGTTGCATGTTGCAGCTGAATACTCCTTCCCCTCACCCTCCCCTTCCAAACATGAGAGAGAACCTGTGGTCGCTTCAGTTGTCATAAAAACTCAAAAGGTGTTTAGTTTGTCCAGTTTGGGCCACTGTAAAAAACATGGCGGCCTCCGTAGAGAGGACCAGCAGACTTTATCAAAGTATTCTGCTTTATTACCATCATCATGTTGAGCTTTGGTGGAGGTGTGTTAATGTGACATCTTACTTTGCAGTGTTATTGAATGGACCCACATCCTCAATTCTAATGTCCTTTCTAACCCAGTTACTTAATATATATTTAGCCGTCATTAGAGCACAGCCCCATTTTCAATCAGACCTCAACGATAGTGTTTGCAGACAGAGGGACAGACAGCCAGACAGATGGAGGGACAGACAGACAGATGGAGGGACAGACAGACAGAGTGACAGACAGACAGAAAGACAGACAGACAGAGGGACAGACAGATACCTGTTCCTGGAAACCATCCGTGCTCTTCTGCCCTTTAGTCTGCAACAGGCAGCGAGCGCTCTGAGGCCGCGGGTTGGTGTGGGTGGACATGATGACCTGGTTGCTATGGACCATGCCCTGGTTGCTGTGGACCATGCCCTGGTTGCTGTGGACCATGCCCTGGTTGCTGTGGACCATGCCCTGGTTGCTGTGGACCATGCCCTGGTTGCCGTGGTACTGGGGGTTTGTGGCGGGCAAGGAGGACTGATGGGAGCTGTGGGAGGAGTGGGGGTTGTACTGGGGCTGGTTCCCGGACGGGGACAGGGCCATGGGCAGGCCGCTGCTGGAGTATGACTGACCAGGGGAGGGGAGGCCTGGACGAAGAGAAAGAGTGAGACTGAGGTAGAATCTGACTCCATATGACATTAAACGGGAATTTAAGAGAATAAGCAAAATAAAGTGTATGTTACAGCTTAAACCACAGATTATTATCATTGGTTTATGTTTTATATTTGAATCAATGGATAATTTTGTCTATAAAAAGCCAGTAAACAGTGAAAAATGTGTGTAACAGTTTCCTGAAGCCCGAGGCTACTCGACAAAAGACTGCAAATCCTCAACATCGATAAACTGGATGTGTTTGACTTTTTCACCTTCAAAAGTTTCAAAGTAATTGCTGCTTATTTCTAATGGATCCATCGACTAATCATTGCGGCTCCACCATTAGTACCAAACATTTTCAGATTAGACAGGACACCAGGGAACAGCTAATAAATGCTAACGGTGATGCTTGGGATGATAATGTTTAATGACCCTCGGTTCAAATCCCCAAAACCCCTCAAAATTCAATCTTCTACATCACAACATGTGCACATAAACATATTGTTTAACATTTACCTTGAGACATGTTGCCTTGGTACTGCCCAGGCCCCCCAGAGGGAACCACTGACAGGGGCATCCCTGGTTGGTACTGGTTTCCCTTACTCATCATCCCGTCGTAACCCTGCGGCCCGACCACGCGGTGAGGCGTGGTGGAGGAGGAGGAGGAAGAGGAAGTTACGATCATGGTGTTGTGTGATTGGTGGGACGTGTTGTGGGAGTGGGCGCTCTGGGGAGGGAGAAGGGACATGCCCACATCCACCTTTAGTTGCATTTTAATGAAATTTTAAATATCTTCATTCCCTCCCAACAAACCCCAAGATCCAGCCGTTCACCTTTTTCATGAGGTTGTCGGGGGGGACGTCTCTCCTGCCAAGTGAGTAAGGAGCCCACTGGTTGCTCCCTGACACCCCCTCCTGGTCATTATCCAGCATGGCGGCTTGCTGAGAGGGGGTCTGTGAAAGAGAGAGGGACACAGGCAGAGAGACAGGGTGACCTGATCTGTGAAAATGAATATTTAACTTCAGTCATTTAATTCAAGTATTTACATTTCGCTGCCAAAGTTTCAGGCCTGGTTGAGTGAACATTAGCAACATTAGGGTTTGGTTGGTTTGTATGTTTGTTTGTAAGCACGTAGAGAAACACTATTGCCCCAACACCTGGTTAAAGGATGCGGTATAGGTCAGGGAAGACGTCATTACATTTTGGTGTTGATCTGGATCAGGGGGTGGATCTCAGAAAATAAATCATGGATCATAATAAGAAACATCAGGTTTATTTGGGAGACCGACTTTTATGAGTGTGTGTAAGTTGATGTGATGAGTACTTTTCAGAGATTTTAAAATGTTTCCCGGTTCAAAAATGCAAATAGTAGAGAAATAAAAAAGAACCAATACAGTTAACAATAAAAAGTGAGCCAGCTGCATGGTGCAGACATAACCAACAGCTCCATAAGCGTCGAGATTATACAGAAGAGCCCTTCAGAATGAATTAGCTTCTATCTCAGTTGTTTTGGTAACATTTCTTCATTCTTCATTCTTCACTATCAATCATGTGCAGAAGGCCTAATGAGACTTAAACACCAAAGTTGTATCAGACTCGCTGATACGTGCAGGTTGAGACGATAGAGACGGTAGTTGTAATAACCGGGGTCATACTAGCAGTAATGGCAGACAGTTAAATAATAGTTGGTGGTGGCTGTAGCTGGGTGACGAGGTGTCAGTGGCAGCTAGTCTCTATAATTACCTATGTGAGCAGTAATAAGGACAGTACCAGGGGTTCAGTGTTCTCAGAGGGATACTCACGGCGTTAGCAGACGGAGGAGGAGGCAGTGGCAGCCAGCGGCCAGCAGGGGGCTCATGCTTAGTGTTATTGTAAAGGTTAAAGTTCAAAGTGCTGCTGCGCCCCTGGCTGTGACCCTGACAGAGCATGCCCAGCGTGAGCGTGTTGTGCTTTAGGACACCACTCTGATTGGAGAAGACGACATCACATGACATGGGTGAATGTGGTGGGGGGGAGGGGAGGGGAGGGGAGGCGGAGCCAACACAGCGGGCTGCAGCGTGGCGACAACACACTGTGAAGCTCCACAAACGAACAAACAAACACACAAACAAACAGGAGTAACATTGATAAAACAACAACAACAACAAGAGTGCAGAGTTGCTGAAAGCACAGAGAAATGTTAGCTAGTGGTCGATACAGTACACACAGAACATCATGTCATACAAGCAACAACTGGTGGATCAGTTCATTCCAACAAGAGTGTGTGTGTGTGGGTATTTAAATACACAATAAGCCCAATCCTTCACTGGAAACTGATAATTACAGCAGTTTATTATGGTATTCTAAAGCAACTTTTTAGCCTTATCATAGAAAATCCAAAACTTTGCCGGTTCTCGCTCAGCAAATTCAAGAGTAATGCCAAATTGTAGATCAGATAAAAAAATACATTTATCTTCAATATTCAGCTGGAAACTTTTAAAATAGGAAGAATTCTAAACAGAGTTTGGTGCATTTCTTCATTAATGACTCCAGGTTTTGGACAAAAGACAATAAATTAAATATAAGACTATTAAGGATCTTCTAGGCCTTTTTAAAGGAAATTGAGTTTGAAGACTTTTACAGACCTGCAGACATACAGGTAATATCTGGTTTGTTTAATCTTTAAGTATAAAAATATTGACTAAGAAACACAGAGTGTGCAATAATAAGTGAGATTTAAAAGGGGCTAGCAGGTTATGTTGGTGTTGTCCAGCTGCCTGTAGTTTCATATCCCAAATAACAACATTAGAATGATGTCGCATACAAGTATTTAAGTAATTTCCCAAAATGTTAAACTGTTCTTTTAATCTTGATGCATACGCTGCCCTGCAAAATATCCTCATCTTTTATATGTATCTCAAATTCACTGCACAAGATCAAATTATTGTCACAATGCATATTGTTGCATTGTGTTTTCGTGACTTGTGGATTTTTCAGCACATATCCACAGTAGTGAGAGTGCAGCAGTTCAGGCTGACAGAGCGACACACATGCAGCCGGACACATGTCTGATCAACCTTACAACACAGACTTACACAGATACAGACAGGAAGGGCTTCTGAATGCTGTATGTGTGTGTGTGTGTGTGTGTGCATCTCCCTTTTCAGTGTACGGTGCACTGACGTACCCTGTCCAATCGCTTGGCCTCTATGTGCCTGAGTAGCTGTTGCCTCCAGTCTGCAGGCATCTTGGAGGTGATGTCTTCGGGTTTCAGTGGCACCCCAGGTCTAACTTTGATGGTGTCGTCTAGTGGTTTCTCGGGGCAAGTTGCCAGGGTGTAGTCAGGGGGCATCTTCTCCAGCAGGGCGGCCATGGTGGGACGAGCTGACACTGGACGGGCCTGAGGGTAACATTTTTATATCGGGTGTATTTGTGTGTGAAACGGGTCACTCACAGTGTCCCAGCCAAAGGCAGGTCGTCGTAACAACTTAATAAGGTAATAATATGTAGGTAATATGCAGGTCATTAGTCAATAGTTGGATTTGGACCAACACGGTGGGTTTACTGACGGACTATACAACTGCCATTATCATCCCTGAGCCAAACGTCTAGCACTGCAGCCGCTGTTACATCCAGTAACATGACATTTTGGAAAGTCTAAGCATCCTGAGGCGTTGTGAGGGATAAATGGAACGTGATGATACCAGGCAGACAAGCACAGAGACTGCAAGAATAAGAGCGCAGTCAGAAGTGTTCAGTGTTACTTTCGCAGCTCTTAGCGTCCCTCTTGCGCTCTGCTCCTTCATGCTGAAAGGTTCCAGATGAAGTGCTTTGCTCATCTAATCAACTCACTGTGACTATTTTGGGAAAGTTTAACTTGGGGCAAATTCATTGCATCTCAAAAGAGCTTATTTATGTACTTGGGATTGCCTCGAGATCTGGGATACGACTGAAGCAAAGAGCACCTGTGCTACACAGCTTAGCCTGCTCCTACAAAGACCTGGGCCCGGGTAATTAGTGGAAATGCATTATGTAGAACTAGGTCCTCGTACTGTACCTCTACAACAGTTATACCCCCCTTTAAAATGACCCAAAAAAGCATTTTTATTTTATTTTAGGCGACTAGGAAAAGATAGCGGTTAAGTGAAACCAAAGTTTTCTGTTGTTAGAACACAAACCCCTGTGTCTGGTTGTCAAAGTTAAATTCTTTGTACCACAGTCCAGTCACCCAAGCCTTTCCTTCATTGTTTAACTGTAAGTTCACTGCTAACATTTAACATAAAGGAAACACTTCTCCCAAGTGCAAAGAGCCTGTGATACAGATATATACGATCAGTCTACCTGAGATGCTCCGTAGGTCTCAGTGCTATAGCTCCTGGCAGACAGGGGGCGTCGCTGAGTCAGGCTCTTTGTCGGGTAACCAATCATGGGCTTCTTCTGCTCCTGGTAGGTGGGATAGTCGTCATCATAGCGACCATTTCTCTTGTTGTGCATCATCTGGCCCTGGCTGTCGACCATGTTGGTGAGAGCCGAGTGGTCCATGGGGCTGGAGTAGGCAAGAGCCCGACTGTAAAGAGGGGGGTCCGCCTGAGGAGAGGAGAGAACAGACATCTGTGATGGTGCCAAACTCTAAACAAAGAACCAGAATAACAATTTGAGCCTTTCACTGGGAAAAAGAGAACTTTTGACATTTGGACATTTCATGCACTGTCACAGTCGCCACATATGATAACATTGTAGCATCATAGCCGCTGTGCCGCAGCTGCCGGAGGAGACGATCTACTGAACCAATTTCAAATGTTTTGGAAATTTACACAAACAAAAGGGTCAGGTTATATAGGTCATATTTTTAGCCATATAAAAAAAACAGCAATGACGTGTTTGACATAGAAAAATAGTCATGGCTGCTTGTGGTGGACAGATGTAACAGTCAACTTTAATAACAAATGTCTCTATGTCATTACTCATTTTTAATGGTCGGAGTAACACACACACACACATACTAATGAGCATGATTTGGCAGCGCACACTAGCTCCTACCTGCTGTCTGTACTGAGCCTCCTGCAGCGCCTCCTGCTGGGCTTCATGGACTCTGCGGAACAAGGCGAGCTCTGTGGAGCTCACCAGCGAATCCGCTCTCCTCAGAAACCCTGGCCTGGAGCGCTGCGTTGGGATTGGCTGCTGCTGCTGGCTGGGCGGTCCGTCCGGGCTGATTGGCGACTGGGGGAAAGAAAACATCTCCAGCGGCGGATACGCACGATACCGAGGGCTCACCAGCTCCTTCGGTAACGTCTTCCCTGGCTGGTTTATGTACTCCAAGGCCTTGGATGCGTGGTTGACGTAATCCGGTGTGTTGGGGAAGGGAGGAGGGACCCGACGGTCCATGGTCACCTGGTTGGTGAGAAAGGTTACCAGTGAATGCAAAGTTGTCAGGATTCAAAACAACTGATGTTAACTCACAAGAAGACTGTTTGTAAAGTTACTATGCTACTAGGCTACAAGCTAGTAGTGTAAACTCTAGTGTAAAGTTTATTATTACGTTCTTAAGTCTACTGCTGCTAACCTGGGGATTGTAGTTCTGGTCGAAGTGGTAGGCTTTATGTGGGATGGCAGGTTTTTGGTTTTGTCCGGAGAAGCCCAGCTCATCATCTAACATGGGGGCCGATTGTGATCGGGACATGTTGGTCTGCTCCATAGACCCGGGTAGATCCTGACGGTCCAAACTGGTCTGCTGCTCGATGGATGAACTGTAGCTGTCCATGGGAATACTGCAGAAAGTCAAGGAAGAGAAATCCCCTTCAGCTGCTGCAACTTTCACCTGACAAAATATTTGATCATCTTACTGCGAAGAAAAGCAATCATGAAATCAACCCTACCTGTAGACCTTATAGGAGCCAATATCAATCTCATCAATGCTTTGTGACTTCTTGAACTTGGACCTCGTCTCTTTCATCATGGGGGACAGGCGGTCCGAGCTTTTGCTCATCACCACCGTCACCTTGTTGCCCCCGCTGACGCTGAGCTGATCCTTCCTGTTCTGCTCGCCCTGATTGTCGTGGTACGTCCAGCTGCCAGGCAAACCCCCTCCTCCTTGGTCCAGCCTTGGAGCAAAAAGGAGGGACAAGGAGGATTAACGACTCAGATAAAACAGTGTCACTGAGTTGTAACATATCTCTGAGAAGACGGAACCTCCCTACATTGAAAACCGGTTAAAATGTTGCAATAATAATTGAAAACCTAATAATCTGCAGACCCTGGGGTCATGAGGTCTTTCACATGAACACATACCTATCCTTACGGTCGGGGTTTGGGCTGGAGGTGGGTGTCAGGTCCAGCTTGGATGGAAAGGCGGTCCTGTCCTCCAGCGGGCTCGGAGTTCGGGTCCAATTCTGCCAAGGATTCTGGGAATGTGCGGAGGATTGCGGGTCATTGTCTTGGGGGGGACGTTGGTTGCTGTGGTAGGGCAGCGTCTGGGTGTCCAGCTCCAGAGGAACTCCTACAATTCTCTCTTGCCTGAGGAGCGGGCGGCGCCCATGTGTCGACTGGCTGCGGGGCTTGGAGCCCAGCGAAGGGTTTCCCTGACTTGTCCCGGACGAAGGGTCCAGAGGAGACTCCTCGGCATCGAAACCTGTGTTGTCGTAGTGAGGAGCCTCAGCCCAGTCGAAAGGCTCGCTGAGCGGGCGTCGATCCCCACGCTGCTGCAGGGTTCCCGATGGAGGGGTTTCTCTCTGAGATAGCAGGGGCTTGGAATCAATGGGCTTGGGGAACGATTGAGCCAGTCTGCAAGGACAAGAAGATATTAAGCACTAATTAAGCTGGAAAATAATAAACACAGAGTGAATTTTAATGAAGTCCCGCACGACATTATTAAGTGTGGTAAATGTAATCTGAGCCGATGAGTACTGGGAGCGGAATAACTTTCTCTTCCCCTCTCGGAAACATCAATTAGGCTGAGAACCATGTTTGAAGTAATGACTGTTTTTTGAGAACAGAAAATATGAAATATGAACCTCCCTCGCTGTTGCTTGCTCATTGCAAAAATCCACATTTCCAGAGTGTACAGACAAAGTGACAAGTTTACAGATCTGTTCATCACCACAGGACAAGATAAATGTTTAATGTCTGACAACAGAATCAAGCTTTTAAACCTAAAGGTGCTTCTTAAGATGAGTTGGGGCATCAGAAGAGTGAGGAAAGAAATTCGTTTTAGAATGATTTACAGACGGGCGGCACGGTGGTAGAGTGATTACCACTGTCGCCTCACAGCAAGAGGCTTCTGGGTTCGGACCTGATGGCAGCCGAGGCCGTCCTCTGTATAATCTGTAAGTTCTCGACATGTCTGCATAGGGGTTTTGTTTGGGGACTCGAACTTCCTCCCACGGTCCAAAGACATGCAGGTTATTGCATTAACTGGAGACTCAAAATTTTCCGTAGGTGAGAATGTGGTTGGTTGTTTGTTTCTATACGATAGCCCTGCGATAGGGTGTACCCTGCCTCTCGTTCAATGTCAGCTGGGATTGGCTCCAGCCCCCATATGACCCTGTAAGGATAAGCGGGGTAATGGATGGAGACTGGCGAGTCGAAAATGTATTGTTTGGAGGAAACAAAAAGGAAACAAAAAACCTGAACCATCAGGGTGCAATTACTATAGTCTGCAATGGACGGCTTTGATGAGGAGAGGAGGAGGAGGAGGAGGAGGAGGAGGAGGAGGAGGAGGAGGAGAACTGAGACAGATATGTGCAGCATCCTAATGAGTCGCTCTGACCTTGACTGAGCGAGCGCAGAGATGATGGAGACAGAGAAATACGGGCGCAGAGGATGGATGGAGCGACTGGATGAAATGGATGATAGATGGAGGAGGGAGGGTGAGATGGAAAAAAACAGGAGGAGATGACAGATAGTCAGAGGGGGACAGTGATGAAAATGGACATGAGGCTGTGTGTGTGTGTGTGTGTGTGTGTGTGTGTGTGTGTGTGTGTGTGTGGGTGGGTGTGTACCTGTTGGTCCAGTGTGTCTGGGGGGCCTGGTCCTTGCTGGGGGCCGGCAGGACGGGAGGGTGAGTTTGATTGTGCGGGAGCTGCGGATGCGG